>NC_089844.1:18695317-18732817 GCF_035609145.1 Eleutherodactylus coqui
GTATCAATGAACAGAAACACATGGCAGCCCTGGGGGTCTTCCCAATGACCCAGGCTGCTATGATGATTGAATGGCCACCCATGATCTTGTTGTGGGGGAGCCTTTCAGGTGATACAGGAATCCTTCTTCCTCTGTCAGGCTTTTTAATTGCCCGTCTCAAAACTGACAGCAGCGTTTAAAGAGTTAAATGCTGCAATCAGAGTTATCATCGATCCCGGCAGTGGCGGCTGGGTGCCAATCTCTGTATATACAGCGGGCTTAGCTCCTGAGCCCACTCTATACAATGACAGATGTTGGGAAGGGGTTAATCTGAGTCCGATGAAGAGTTCTGCAAATGATATACTTTGTGTTTCAATTCCTCAGCATTTTCAATATTTCTGCTTGCTGTCAGTGAATGGAAACATTGTAAGGCTGCAATCATATCTGTGTCGGAGGCTACATTCGAGCCTTTGACACAACATTCCGGACAAAATAGCGCTGGCGTGTCCGAAACAGGACGGACACCATTATAGTCACTAACAAAGAAAACAATTCCTCAGAGCTCAGACCATACATAAAAGTGAAATGTATGTAGACAGAAGGTAAGTATAACGGAGGCGCCTCCAAATCCTGGAAGATGTATCAGATAAAACTGGCAGCGGCAGCGAGGCTCCACAATGTATTGATAGTACAACGCGTTTCACCCATACAGCCATTGGCCTTGGTCAAGTACATTAAGAACATGATGATAAGCAATGAATAGATATACAATTTAAAAATAACTTACCTCCCAATGTAGTGCGTATCACTGTGGTGTGGGTGCTTCCGGGTCGCCATAGCCAATCACGTGACATGACGCCTGACGTGATGACGTTGCCCGGAGTGGTATGGTCACATGGTCATGTCACGTGATTCGCTATGGCGACCCGGAAGCACCCACATATGTATGGCCGAAACGAGTTGTACTATCAATAAATTGTGGAACCTCGCTGCCGCTGCCAGTTTTATCTGATACATCTTCCAGGATTAGGAGGCACCTAAGCATAGGCGCCTCCGTGAAGTAAGTTAATTATACTTACCTTCTGTCTACATACATTTCACTTTAACCCTCTCCAATCCACTGTCTGATGTCTGAAGACATTATGATTTATGGCTGTACAGCTCCAATGTTGGAAGACGTCCGTCAGGGTTCTCTTACTGTATATTGCCAGCCTCTCTGCTGTCGGAGCCTATCCAATGTGTGACCTCATGCAGTACTGGCTTTAGCCAGCAGATAGCGCCATTGTATAACAGCAGAAAAAGAGTAAGCCCCCTAGGAAAACCAGGATACATATTGGATTGGAAAGGGTTAATATATGGTCTGAGCGCTGAGGAATTTTTTTCTTTGTATCTATTTCCTTCTCCATCACTGCACATGATCACATGATTGGAGTTTCCTCTAGCTGCTCCCTCATACCACACGAGATACCTCAGGGAATTGTGGCATATCCCCTTGATGAAGAGAGCTTACCAACATCCTCTACTTCTACTACATATATCCTTGGTCATCTAACTAGTGAGCGCTACCTGTTATTACCTCATTATAGTCACTGGGGTCTGTCCGGTGCAGCTTGAATCTGGCAGTTCCGTTGGTCACTCAGGTCATCAGTAGTTAGAAGTGGGCCAACCCCTTTAAATTAGAAAGTAGCATATCAATAATTAAAGGGACCTGTCACCAGGTTGCATCAGCACGCTATCAGTCATCAAGAAGGCCTTCAAGACATGTTCCTATTGGCACCCATTAGCCCTGCACACCGCTTATAAAAGGAGTTTTAAAACTTTAAAAAATTCCGTCCTGTCGTCTAATGACTTCCTGTAGTCCGGTGGGCGTGTCCAGACTGTGCCGGACGCCCGAAGGATGCCCCAATGGCTGTAATTGATGTGTACAGCATCCCCTACATCATCTACAAGCTGGTCCAAATGAGAAGTAAAGGTGATGTCCCAGAAGTCAGAGTGGAGTGGCGCATGCACAGTGGGCTGATGAGTCCGCCGACAGCAGGGCCAAACATACTGCACATGCGCAGGTCACAGGCTGGGGGGAGCGCCTGCGAGAATTGGTCCAGCTTGTGGATGTCATAAGGCATTTCATCCACATCAATCATAGCCAAAGGGGTTGGGTTACAAAGAGTCCTTTGGGTTGCTGTTATGGTCTGGACACGCCCACTGGACTATTAGGAAGTCATTAGCATATGGCACAGGGTTTTTAAAACTTTTCAACGGGTATGCAGAACTAATAGGCAGTAATAGAAACTCATATAGAAGGCTTTCTTGGTGACTGATATTGTGCTGCTGAAACTGGGTCCCTTTTAATGTTCATTGACTTCTGTGGGAGAGTGTTGTGGGCATGTTCTGTAACCTGTGCAGTGAGGGGAGGAGGTGAGCTGCGACCATGTCCAATAGACTTCCATGGAAAAGTGTTAGGAGCATGCTCTGTGACCTGTGCATGGAGGGGGAGGAGGTAAGCTGTTACCATCTTATATAGACTTCAATGAGAGAGTGTTGTGGGTATTCTCTGTGACCTGTGCAGGAAGGGGAGGATGAGAACTTTGACCATCACCTGTAGTCTTCTTTTGGAAAGTGTTGTGGGCAGGCTCCGTGGAGTGTAGGGAGGGGAGGAGGTGAGTTGTGACATCACCTATTGTGAATGTGGCCCCTGTGTAATCTATATATAGATGTCACCTTCCATTGTAGTCCTGCCTGCGATGATAATGAAATGACGACTGAGAAATTTTCTCCACAGAACAGAAAGCGTCAGACTACTATTAGGCTCTGTGGTCAGTGTGCAGGGAGGTGGGAGAAGGTGAGCTGTGACTTTCACATATTGTGAATGGTGGATCCTGTGTTACCTATATATAGGTGTCATTGTAACCCTGTCTGTGATAATAATGGGATGACAGCTGAGAAGTCGTTACAAGGTCAGTATGAAAACTGCAAGATTTTTTTTTAATATACTGACATGGAAAATTAAGGCAAACTTCGACAAAAAATGTAAAAAAATTCTATCAGAAATTGACCCTCATGTCACCCTCATAGAGTCTGCGTGTAAAAGGTTGGTCAGTAGCCTGCTGGAGGTCATTCTGTAGAATCCTAGCAGCGCTCCTCCTGATCCTTCGGTCCTGATGGTGGAGGAAATTTTGTGGGTCTCCAGCAGCTGTTCCACCAGTCCTGATGGTGTAGGTTATTCTGTAGGTCTCCAGCAGCTCTTCTCCTGTTCCACCAGTCCTGATGGTGTAGGTTATTCTGTAGGTCTCCAGCAGCGCTCCTGTTGCTCCTTCGGTCCTGATGGTGGAGGTCATTCTGTAGGCCTCTGGCCACACTCCTCCTGCTCCTTTGGTGCTGATGGTGGAGGTCACTCTGTAGGGCTATGGCAGCGCTTCTCCTGCTCCTTTGGTCCTGATGGTGTAGGTTATTCTGTAGGGCTCTGGCAGCGCTCCTCCTGTTCCACCGGTCCTGATGGTGAAGGGTATTCTGTAGATCTCCGGCAGTTCTCCTCTCGTTCCTTGGGTCCTGATAATGGAGGGTATTCTGTATGTCTTCGGCAGCGCTCCTTCTGTTCCACCGGTCCTGATGGTGGAGGTCACTCTGTAGGGCTCTGGCAGCACTCTTCCTGTTTCTTCAACCCTGATGCTGGAGGGTATTTTGTAGGTCTTTGGGCAGCGCTCCTCCTGTTCTACCGGTCCCAATGATGGAAGTTATTCTGTAGGGCTCTGGCAGCGCTCTTCCTGTTCCTCTGGTCCTGATGGTGGAGGTCATTCTGTAGGGCTCTGGCAGCGCTCCTTCTGTTTTATCAGTCCTTATGATGGAGAGTATTCTGTAGGGCTTTGGAAGTACTCTTCCTGTTGTACTGGTCCTGATGGTGGAGGTCATTCTCTAGGTCTCTGACAGCACTCCTCCTGTTCCTCTGGTCCTCATGGTGGAGGGTATTGTGTGGGGCTTTGGCAGCGCTCTTCCTGTTCTACCAGTCCTGATGCTGGAGGTCATTCTGTAGGGCTCTGGCAGCGCTCCTCTTGTTCTACCGATCCTCCTGTTATACCATTCCCGCTCTTTGGCTGATTTTTTTTTATCCCCTTTCGCTATTTGCTGCGCATTTTCCCGCCCGGCCGCTCGCTGACATGTTTATTGTCTTCCTTTACAAATAATAATTCAGTTTGCAAAAAGGTTCACATAAGAAGCGGCATTCTTATTTACCTTTCCAGTGACTGTGCGCCATTTTCTGCATGTTATCAGATTTGGCTGCACCTTTCCATACCTTAGAATTTGTACATACATACCTCTTATATTACACCCCATTACTCGTAGCTGACCCCGCAGCTCAGCAGATAGTATCACACATGATAGGGTATTGGTTCAGAAGAATAAGTGCAACCGCAGCACACGCCAGAGTTATAAAAAGATGATACTCCGGTTTCCACAAAGAAACTATCTGTTGCAGAGGTAACAAGGAGAAATGTGCAAGAGCCCAGTATGGTCCGGATCCAAGACCAAAATCAGCTGAGGACATAAAGTGACCCGGCAGCAACTGATGGCTTTTTTTTGCAGAATTTAGAAATAACTTTTATTCCTGTTTTGCTTTTATGGAGAAATAAAAGTTATTTCTTAATTTTGCAAAAAAAGCCATCAGTTGCTGCTGGGTCACTTTATGTCTTCACCATTAGTATTGGAGTACACAGGGCAGTATTAGATGGGTCAGCGTTACTAGTGCGATAGTGCTGGGGCAGTACTAGAAAAGGTCACCATTGCTAGTGGGGTACCACAGGTGCCAGTATTGGAGGGATCACCATTACTAGTAGGGTGCACAGGGCAGTATTGGACGTGTCACTGTTACTAGTGGGGTACCACATGGGGGCAGTATTAGAAGTGTCACCATTACTAGTGGGTTATGCAGGGCAGTATTGGATGGGTCACTTACTAGTGGGGTACCATAGCTGTCAGTATTGAAGGGGTCACCGTTACTATTGGGGAACCACAGTGGGCAATATTTAAGGGTTTACTAGTGGCAAGCCCACAGGGGCACTATTGGAGGGGTTACTAGTGGGGAACCACAGTGGGCAGTATGTAAGGGTTTACTAGTGGGGAACACACAGGGGCACTATTGGAGGGGTTACTAGTGGGGAACCACAGTGGGCAGTATGTAAGGGTTTACTAGTGGGGAACCCACAGGGGCACTATTGGAGGGGTTACTAGTGGGGAACCACAGTGGGCAGTATGTAAGGGTTTACTAGTGGGGAACCCACAGGGGCACTATTGGAGGGGTTACTAGTGGGGAACCACAGTGGGCAGTATGTAAGGGTTTACTAGTGGGGAACCCACAGGGGCACTATTGGAGGGGTTACTAGTGGGGTACTACAGGAGGCGGTTTTGCGTCCTATTTTTATTAATATATTTATTAATGACCCGGTAGAAGGATTGTGCAGTAAAATATCAATATTCGCAGATGATACAAAACTATGTAAAGTAATGAACACCAGAGAGGGCTGTATATGGGCTCATATAAATATGTATATAAGTACATATACATTTGTACACTGTTGGATCTGGATAAATTGGGGACAGGAAAGTTGTAAATGAGGTTTAACACTGATAAATGTGCGGTTCTGCCGATGGGCAGGAAATCCATGTCACCATTACAAACTAAATGGGAAACCACTGGGGAACACTGAGATGGAGAAGAACTTGGGGGTTTTAGTTAACTGGAGCAACCAGTGTCAGGCAGCTGCTGCCAAGGTAAATAGGATCATCGGGTGCATCAGAAGAGGTCTAGGGCCACATGACAAGAACATTGTTCTTCCTCTTTACAAGTCACTGGTCCGACCACACATGGAGTATTGTGGACAGTTTTGGCCACCGGTACTCAAGAAGGACATATCAGAGCTTGAGCGGGTACAAAGGCGGCAACTAACTTAATAAATGGAATGGGCGACTACAATACCCAGAGAGGGTATGAACATTGGGATTATTTAGTCAAGAAAAAAACATTTGAGGGGCGACCTAATAACTATGTATAGATATATCAGGGGATAGTAATCATTTATTTATACCCAGGACTGTAACAAGGGGGTATTGATGAATTGTCCCCGTTCTGTCCAGACTGTTAGGGGGTGTTGGGACCAGTGGATGTGTGAGGGCACAGAAGGTGACCGGGCTCAGGACCCCCCGACAGACCACCAGTAGAGAGGAGCGTCTAACCAGACTGTTAGGAGGTGTTGGGACCAGTGGATGGAGCACACAAGGTGACCGGGCTCAGGACGCCCCCTACAGACCACCAGTAGAGAGGAGCGTCTGACCAGACTGTTAGGGGGTGTTGGGACCAGTGGATGGGGGCACACAAGGTGACCGGGCTCAGGACCCCCTACAGACCATCAGTAGAGAGGAGCGTCTGACCAGACTGTTAGGAGGTGTTGGTACTAGTGGATGTGTGAGGGCACACAAGGTGACCGGGCTCAGGACCCCCTACAGACCACCAGTAGAGAGGAGCGTCTGACCAGACTGTTAGGAGGTGTTGGGACCAGTGGATGGGGGCACACAAGGTGACCGGGCTCAGGACGCCCCCTACAGACCACCAGTAGAGAGGAGCATCTGATCAGACTGTTAGGAGGTGTTGGGACCGGTGGATGTGTGAGGGCACACAAGGTGACCGGGCTCAGGACGCCCCCTACAGACAACCAGTACAGAGGAGCATCTGATCGTCTAACAAGCACCAGCAGCTCCAACTGTTTCATTGTCCGCCATCCAGAGACAGGTAGCTAAACAACATTTGGTCTAGCGGCCCCGATTATATGTACGGCCTTTGACACTCACCGACGACTCTGTTTGCAGTGGTGTCATGAATGATGAAACTGGACGCTACGGAGGGGAATTGGGTTGTCTTCAGCGATGAATCCAGGTTTAGTTTGGGCGCTGACGACGGCCATGTTTGTGTCTGGAGACCTCGGGGTGAGCGCCTCAATCCTTCCTTTGCTGTAGAGCGGCACACTGCCCCCTGCTGGGGACGAGGGACAATGACAGCTCAGCGATATGTTCAGGACATCCTGCAGCCACATGTGTTCCTCTCATGGCGGCTTCCAGCAGGATAATGCTCGGCCGCGCACACATGGGGGTCCCAGGAAGCCCCCACAACATTGTCACACCATGACTGCCCGGCCACCAGATTTATCACCAGTAGAACATGTATGGGAAATCTGGGATGCTGTCGACAGCCTACGAGTTTGCACAATTTAGAGGCTCGGTTTAAGCAAATTTGCTGCAGAATATCATACAGAACCTGTATGCCTCCATGCCCGCCTGTATCACATCTTGTATCCAAGCTAGAGGCGGTACAACAGGGTACTAGAGCCTCCATGCCCACCCGTATCACATCTTGTATCTAAGCTAGAGGCGGTACAACAGGGTACTAGAGCCTCCATGCCCGCCTGTATCACATCTTGTATCCAAGCTAGAGGCGGTACAACAGGGTACTAGAGCCTCCATGCTCACCCGTATCAAATCTTGTATCCAAGCTAGAGGTGGTACAACAGGGTACTAGAGCCTCCATGCCCCCGTATCACATCTTGTATCCAAGCTAGAGGCGATACAACAGGGTACTAGAGCTACCATCCCCATCCACATTACATCCTGTATCCACGCTAGTCACCGGCCGATGATTATAGATCTAAGTGGGTTCCTAGGGGCCTAGGGTCTCATTTTAGAACATTATTTGTACTGGGCGCAGCCTTTTGGTCTCTGTATTAAATTAAGGCCTCATTTAACATCCTTTTACTCTAATTAAAGAGAACACAAAAATAATTGAAAACCATCAATAGTGAAATCACGACGACAGAACAAAGTTTATGTAGACCCTGCAGGTTCCCTGCCTCACATGCACTCTGTGGACAATCCCATAGACGTCCATTCAACTTAACAGTTTGTATATAGAAAACGAGAGAAAATCATTCCAGGCCATATACATTGTGCAGATGTTGGCAAAGTGTGATCTGTGCCATAACCCCAGCGCTGCACGGCCCACCAAGCTGTTAGCCACCAAAAATGTAGGTGGGTATGGGTGACACTGACCCTCGCCTAGGTCGGCTCATCAGGCCTCACAACTCCACTACCGCACCCACTTGCCGTTGTGACGGTCGACCCATAGATCCACCCAATCACAACTGTAGGCCTAAGCACTATTTATATGCCTCCAACCGCAGAGTCTTTGTCCTTAGGGAGACGCACGCATTTTACTTATCACAAGAAAATGGAAAATTCCTGCCAAAATATTAGCTCTGCGTGCTGAAAACCCTGAAAGAGCCAACTGAGATGAACCTTCAGGAGATTTCCGTTGGAAAAATAGTTGCTTTGCCACCGGCCTATCTGTCTATTCCACCAGCTCATTTGCATACGTCACTGAGCAAGCGCTGTGATTGGCTGACACTGTAGCTTTATTGTTAGTGTAGCACCACCCACAAGGAGCTTTATTATGGGCATCTTGATGCAGCCATAGGTGGATTCCTCTCCCCTGATGTGTCTCCTTCTCAGTGACGTGGCCGCAGCCTATGATGGCGCCCTGACTAGAGGTAGAACAGAGACTCTGAAGTCGTACACTGATCAATATGCTGCATCTATGTGATCGGATTGTCCATGACAGAACACCCCATACCCACCTGTTACCTCCCGCCGTTCGCTCCAGTCTCTCTACACGCCATATCAGCATTGGGTGCATCGGTGGGTCCAGTACGAACATCACGTGACCACCGCATCCTGCGATGGTCTGCAGCGGTCACATGCCGTACATATCAGCCTCATCTCTGCAGCCACTGCTAGGCTGTAGAAGTCACGGGGAGATGCAACAAGCTATGACACTGCAAAAAGCAAACACACGTGGCGCCTCCTAGTGCAGAAACCTCGGTAATGAAAATGGGAACGGCGTTAATAGGAATACTGCTCACCTGGGGGAGTCGTGGAGCTCGGGCAGAACTCTGGCAGACATGTCTGCTTCTATCACGTAGGAGGACGTCACAAAAACAACTACGGAAGGAAAAGTGGCGGACATTCTGGCGCTGCTGGCGTGAGATCCAGTAATAGCGGGATGAGAGAAGAGCCAACCATACTAGTAAAGACAGAAGACCCCAAGGTAAATATATATATACTGTATATGCAGGTTAGACTGATCATCGTATCCAGTAGGCCTTAACCACGTCATGATTAGAGGTTTCCCAAAATTGTACCTTAAAAAAAATATATATAAATTCTGCAAAAAACAAATTCCCAGGATTTTTGAAACACAAAGATGAAAAATTTCTCTGCTAAGTAACAATCTTGGCCTCATTCTTAACCCCTTAGTGACCTTAAGGACCAAGCAATTTTTGTCTTCGCATTGTAAGAGCCATAACTGTGACATAGCCGCACGAAAGCTTGTTTTTGGGGGGAGATGAGTTGTGTATATATATATATATTTGTATTCTATCTATTGCTTGTGATTGTTTTATGTAAGGGGTTAAACTGCCAAGATCTGAGATTTCTCCTCTCCAGGCAGTTAGAGCAGGAGCCTGGCTGTCAGTAGTCGGCCAAGCCACTGCCTTAAGAAGATATATGTGCAGGTTTAAAGCCCATTAGTGAGGTCAGTAGAAAGGCGTATTGGGGGTCACTGAGGGGTTAAAGGTTTTTTTTTTTTTTTTTAACCCCCCCCCCCCCGTTCGGCGCGAGACAACCCCGATGCAGGGGTTAAAAAAACAAACCGCACAGCGCTTACCTGAATCCCGGCGGTCCGGCGTCTTCATACTCACCTGCTGAAGATGGCCGCCGGGGTCCGCTCCCTCCGTGGACCGCAGCTCTTCTGTGCGGTCCATTGCCGATTCCAGCCTCCTGATTGGCTGGAATCGGCACGTGACGGGGCGGAGCTACACGGAGCCGGCATTCTGCACGAGCGGCCCCATAGAAGACAGCAGAAGACCCGGACTGCGTAAGCGCGGCTAATTTGGCCATCGGAGGCCGAAAATTAGTCGGCACCATGGAGACGAGGACGCCAGCAACGGAGCAGGTAAGTATAAAACTTTTTATAACTTCTGTATGGCTCATAATTAATGCACAATGTACATTACAAAGTGCATTAATATGGCCATACAGAAGTGTATAGACCCACTTGCTGCCGCGGGACAACCCCTTTAAGTGTTTTTTTCTCTTCTGCAGGGAATTGAACTTTCTGCCAGATTTCTGCACAAATTTTTTGTACAGTGAAAAGTGACACAAGTTTCTACTGTACTTTATAAACCGTATCAGTTGTTCACAGGTGTCAAGATCTCTGCTTCTCAACCCCCTACAGTCCGGCTTCCGACCCCAACACTCGACAGAAACTGCCCTTACAAAGGTGTCAAACGACCTCCTGACAACCAAATCGAGGGGTGATTACTCCCTACTGATCCTCCATGATCTCTCTGCAGCATTCAACACTGTTGACCACAAACTCCTCCTCAGTATGCTTCGCTCTATCGGCCTAAAGGACACTGCTCTCTCCTGGTAATCCTCCTACCTATCTGACTACTCCTTCAGTGTCTCCTTTGCTGGCTCTACCTCCCCTCCTCTTCCCCTTGCTGTTGGGGTCCCCCAGGGCTCGGTCCTCGGCCCCTTCGCCTCCTCTTTCTCTTGCTGTTGGGGTCCCCCAGGGCTCGGTCCTCAGTCCCCTCCTCTTTCCCTTGCTGTTGGGGTCCCCCAGGGCTCGGTCCTCAGCCCCCTCCTCTTCCCCCTGCTGTCAGGGTCCCCCAGGGCTGGGTCCTTGGCCCCTTCCCCTCCTTTTTCCCTTGCTGTTGGGGTCCCCCAGGGCTCGGTCCTCGGTCCCCTTCTCTTCCCCTTGCTGTTGGGGTCCCCCAGGGCTCGGTTCTCGGCCCCCTCCCCTCCTCTTCCCCTTGCTGTTGGGGTCCCCCAGGGCTCGGTCCTTGGCCCAATCCTTTTCTCCATCTACACAGCCCCTATTGGACAAACCATCAGGAGATTTGGCCTCCAACACCACCTCTATGCTGATGACACCCAGCTTTACACCTCTTCCCGTGACATCTCTGCACCTTTCCTCCAAAACCTCACCGACTGTCTGTCCGCTGTCTCTAACACCATGTCCTCTCTCTACCTAAAACTAAATCTCCCTAAAACTGACCTCCTGGTGTTTCCGCCCAAATCATATTTGCCAACAATATACAGCGCGCATGTGTAGAGGGAGATCCCCGAGTACGTCACATGGAGCGCATCCGTTCTCGCGAGAAACAGAGCGTTCCATAGCGGCGCTTCAAGTCCTACTGCGCATGTCATTCCTTTGATGAGTACTGAGAATGCGTCCCAGAAGGTGTATCGGACATAGCAGGGGGTCATTGATTCAAAGATGAATGATAACGTAGTTACATTGGCCATCAATTGGTAAAACAAACGCAGCAGTTAATAGTGTGGTTGTCAAACTATAGACAAAGATAAGTATGGGACAAGCATATAAATCCACCTCATACAAAGTGTATGATCAATAGTAATACACAATCACGGGGCCTTTTACACTTCGTTACCATATATAGCAAGTAATGACCATAAATATACATATGGGCACTAATATAATATTAGATGCATAAGGGTAAATAGACAACCCATATTAATGACAATCACAAGATGGCACAGCAGAAAAAAAAGGAAAAAAAACATTTTCCAAGGTATAGATGTCATCTTAATTTTTATTTTTAACCATAGTCATAATAAATTCAAATCTGCAATTTCGGCGCACATCATACAAACTGCAGTATATGCCATCAAAACTATAAATGTCGCCAGTGTAAAAATATAAAGTACAACAGCCGAAAGGATGGATCCACTTGCAGCGGAGAAAAAAGCACATAGACCTATGAGACAAAGACAAAAAAAGGGAGTTAAAAACAACTTAAAAACACAATGACAAAATCAAATATCCTGAAGTAAGCGGCGGACCACGTTACCTGCAACCAATACAGTATAGTTCAAAGATGGGGGGAGTAATCATACTCTAGATTCAATCCCCTAGGGGTCATTGTGTCCAACTCATGGATCCAATATAACTGTAAAATCCTATCACCCCCTCTTGGTGATGCCGCTACGTGGTCGATGACACGGAATTTCAGTTGGCAAATGGCGTGATTCATTTCTCCGAAATGCTTCGGTATCGGTAAGCTATTGTTTTTGGTGCTGATAGTGCTCTTGTGGTTGACAATTCGTGAGCGGACCTCCATTGTGGTTTCGCCCACGTATGCCAAACCACAAGGGCATGTTATCAGATAGATTACATAGCTCGAGGTACATGAAAATCGTCCCTTAATTCTATATTTATGTCCACGTAATGGATGTTGGAAGTGGTCACCCTTCAAGAGGTTGCCGCAGCAAGAACACCGGGGAAATTGCCATTCCTTACAGGTGTAAAGGTAGGTTGTATAGAACTACTCACAGTAGGAAAGAGAGATTTAACAAGCCTATTGCCAATATTAGGGCCCCTCCCAAAAGACATCAACAGGGCTGTCTTGAATTCCGGGGCATTCGTATCACTATGGGCTAGTAATTAGAGATTACTAGCCAAAGAGATTTCACCCATTACCAGAGTCTGAGAGGGGCACATTATTAGGATGTGAGAAGTTGGAGGGTCGTATTGATGAATTGTCCCCCACCGGCCGTTCTGACCAGACTGTTAGGAGGTGTTGGGACCAGTGAATGGGGGCACACAAGGTGACCGGGCTCAGGATCCCCCTACAGACCACCAGTAGAGAGGAGCGTCTGAGCAGACTGTTAGGAGGTGTTGGGACCAGTGAATGTGGGCACACAAGGTGACCGGGGGGCTCAGGACCCCCTTGTAAGGAGAATTTATGTGTTTATCAAAGAGAAGATGATCCCAGATCTCGTGCAGAAGTCTGGGACCCAGGAGAAATACAAATCACACCAGCCTGTGCGGTATCAGATGATTTCTAATTTATTCTAAGGTGTTCGAAGCTTATGTACCATAAATGACATCACAGCAAAAGTACATACCTCCAAGATGAATAAGAATACATGATAGGCTAAAACAAAAATTATTAACATAAGTTACACCTTTTGAGGTGTTACTATAACATACAATGAGACCGTTATGTATTCAGTGCAAAGGAAGATTCTTATCTTGTCTGTCTACCCCATAATGGTATAGAAAAGGTTTCGTTTAACCCCTTCACTACTTATACTAGCAGCAGGCTATATCTTTCTAGTCTACAATCCAATAAAAGAACAATTAACTGATACATTGATCTACAATTTTCTTAACACCCCTACAGAGCACCAGTAGAGAGGAGCGTCTGACCAGACTGTTAGGAGGTGTTGGGACCAGTGGATGTATGAGGGCACACAAGGTGACCGGGCTCAAGACCCCCTACAGACCACCAGTAGAGAGGAGCGTCTGACCAGACTGTTAGGAGGTGTTGGGACCAGTGGATGAGGGCACACAAGGTGACCGGGTTCAGGACGCCCCCTACAGACCACCAGTAGAGAGGAATGTCTGACCAAACTGTTAGGAGGTGTTGGGACCAGCGGGTGTGTGAGGGTACACAAGGTGACCGGGCTCAGGGCCCCCGACAGACCACCAGTAGAGAGGAATGTCTGACCAGACTGTTAGGAGGTGCGAGGGCACAAAAGGTGACCGGGCTCAGGACACCCCCTACAGACCACCAGGAGAGGGGACCATCTGACCAGACTGTTAGGAGGTGTTGGGAGCAGTGGATCTGTGAGGGCACACAAGGTGACCGGGCTCACGACGCTCCCTACAGATCACCAGTATGGAGGAGCATCTGACCAGACTGTTAGGGGGTGTTGGGACCAGTGGATGGGGCACACAAGGTGATCGGGCTCAGGACCCCCAACAGACCACCAGTAGAGAGGAGCATCTGACCAGACTGTTAGGAGGTGTTGAGACCAGTGGAGATGTGAGGGCACAAAAGGTGACCGGGCTCAGGACCCCCGACAGACCACCAGTAGAGAGCAGCGTCTGACCAGAGTGTTAGGACCAGTGGATGAGGACACACAAGGTGACCGGGTTCAGGACCCCCCAACAGACCACTAGTAGAGAGGACCGTCTGACCAGACTGTTAGGAGGTGTTGGGACCAGTGGATATGTGAGGGTACACAAGGTGACTGGGCTCAGGACGCCCCCTACAGACCACCAGGAGAGAGGACCATCTGACCAGACTGTTAGGAGGTGTTGAGAGCAGTGGATCAGTGAGGGCAAACAAGGTGACAGGGCTCAAGACACCCCCTACAGACCACCAGTAGGAAGGAGCATCTGACCAGACTGTTAGGGGGTGTTGGGACCAGTGGATGGGGCACACAAGGTGACCAGGCTCAGGACCCCCCAACAGACCACCAGTAGAGAGGAGCATCTGACCAGACTGTTAGGGGGTGTTGGGACCAGTGGATGTGTGAGGACACACAAGGTGACCGGGCTCAGGACACCCCCTACAGACCACCAGTAGAGAGGAACATCTGACCAGACTGTTAGGAGGTGTAGGGACCAGTGGATGGGGGCACACAAGGTGACCGGGCTCAGGACCACCCTACAGGAAGGAGCTCCGACCACAGGAAGAGAAATATGATGTCATAGGCATCACAGAAACTTGGTGGGATGATACACATGATTGGAATACAAGGCTTGAAGGTTACAACTTATTTATAAGAAACAGACCTAATAAAAGGGGAGGAGGTGTTGTTTTGTATGTTAGGAGAACATTCATCTCCACAGAGATTCAAGCTTCAGACCATGAGAGTTCTCTAGAAACAGTTTGGGTAAGAATACAAGGAGAGAACAACAGAAAGGACACCATTGTGGGCATTTACTACAGGCCGCCTGGACAAGCAGAAGATATGGAGGAACTCTTTCTACCTCAGATGGCCAAGCTCTCAAACTAGCCAAACCTAGTGATCATGGGAGATTTTACCGATCCAGACAATTGTTGGGAATCTCTCAGGTAAAAGTAATGGATCTAACAGATTCTTATCTGCTCTTGCTGACAACACTATCTTCCAAAAGGTCGAAGAGAAAACAAGGGGATCTGCTATCTTGGACCTAATTCTTACCAACGGGGAGGGGGGGGGGGTTGTGGGAGTAAGGGTGGCTGGGACCTTAGGAGGCAGTGAGCATGATATCCTTGGATGTTGGATAAAAAGGGGAGGAAGACCTCAGAAGACTCAGACCTCAAGGTTGGATTTCAGAAAGGCTGATTTCAATGAACTTCGAAAGAGGAGAGGAAGAGTCCAATGGCTGGATGTACTTAAAGGGGTTGTCCCACGCCGAAACGTTTTTTTTTTTTTTCAATAGCCCCCCCGTTCGGCGCCAGACAAACCCGATGCAGGGGTTAAAAATAAAAACCGGAGAGTGCTTACCTGAATCCCCGCGCTCCGGTGACTTCTTACTTACCTGGTGAAGATGGCCATCGGGATCTTCTCCCTCGGTGGACCGCAGCTCTTCTGTGCGGTCCATTGCCGATTCCAGCCTCCTGATTGGCTGGAATCGGCACGTGACGGGGCGGAGCTACGAGGAGCCGCTCTCCGGCACGAGCGGCCCCATTGAGAAAAGCAGAAGACCGGACTGCGCAAGCGCGTCTAATCGGGCGATTAGACGCTGAAAATTAGACGGCACCATGGAGACGAGGACGCTAGCAACGGAACAGGTAAGTGAATAACTTCTGTGTGGCTCATATTTAATGCACAATGTACATTACAAAGTGCATTAATATGGCCATACAGAAGTGTATACCCCCACTTGCTTTCGCGGGACAACCCCTTTAAGGACAGAAATGTCCAAGAAGGTTGGGAAATATTGCAAAATGAGATTCTCAAAGCACAATCGTTAATCCCTAAAAGAAGGAAGAATGGGAAGCATGTAAAGAGACCAGGATGGATGAATGCAGAACTTGTACACATGGTAAAAAGGAAGAAAAATATGTTTATCAAATGGAAAGAGGGGGAAATATCTAAAGAAGAATATAATGGGGTCTGCAGAAACTGTAGGGCAAGTGTCAGAGAAGCTAATTACATGTCTAAAAAAATGAACCCCGGAGGCCAGTGAGGAGAGCGTGAGATGCGCTGCGCATCGCCGCAATATGCGGGTCCACAGGGCTGTAAAAGGCTGCACAGCATCTTGCCACACGCTCGTATGCGCACGGCCTTATTAACACAGTCAGCAGAAACTGTAGGGCAATTGTCAAAAGAGCTAAAGCTAATAATGAATTGAGGCTTGCAACAGAGGCCAAAAGCAATAAAAAAGGATCTGGAGGTATGTCAAAAGCAAAAGAAAAGTCAAAGATGCTATTGGATGCTTACAAGATGAAAATGGGGAATTTGTTAAGAATGATGCTGAGAAGGCTGAACTTTTGAATTCCTACTTTTGTATCTGTTTTCTCTCCGAAAGTAGATGAAACATCAACTGATCTTCCCTGTGCTATTGAGAGAATAAAAGAATGCAGAGAGATGGTGAGGGAACACTTAGCTAACTTAAATTAATTCAAGTCTCAAGGTTCAGATGAATTACATCCTAGGATACTAAAGGAAGCAGCGGAGGTAATTGCTGAACCACTCGCCATAATTTTTGAAAAGTCCTGAAAAACAGAAGTCCCAGAAGATTCGAGAAGGGCAAATGGTGTCCCTATCTTCAAAAAAGGGAATAAGGTGGACCCAGGAAATTACAGGCCTGTGAGCCTGACTTCTAATCCGGGAAAGATCTTTGAACAAATTATTAAACAGCATGCATACAAGTACTTAGATAAGACTGGAGTAATTAACCAGAGCCAGCATGGGTTTGTAACAAACAAGTCATGCCAGACGAATCTAATTTCCTTCTATGACAGAATCACCGACTGAGTTGATCAGGGGATTGCGGTGGATATAGTATATCTTGACTTTAGTAAATCATTTGACAAAGTATCTCATACCATACTTATTGAAAAAATGACCAAATATGGGATTGACAAGGCAAGTGCACATGTAAAACGCTCCCCGGCTGCTCCATCCTCCATGCTGGCCGCGCTGTCAGCGATCCAGCCATACTCGCTCCTGTAACAGGACATAATCGAGCTTCACTGGGACATGTCTTCTCCCTACCTTTCTTCTGATTTTCTACTTCTCTTCCATTTTATCACTATGTTTAAACCTATACGTTTTTCTATGCTCTGTAGCATGTCTTGCCCCAGCAATTACTGAAGAAGAGGTTTTTCCTCAAAGCGCCTTTTGTTCTGCTGGTTTTACTCCTCATATAATAAAATCTTCATATCTTACCATCATCACCATTTTTTGGAGTTGTTGCGTCTTGAGACATTTTTCTTTCACTCCCACCTTGTATAGGTGTGGGCATTCCCAAGTGTCCCCTGAGGGAACGCCACTTCATCATCAATGTACCTACCGCTATCCCAGGACTTTTGGCACATCGGATATATTGGCTTTTTCTTTTTATAATATCCTTGCAAAATAATTTAGTAATTTTCAGGGTTTTTTAAATTACGGATTCTTTATAAAGAGCTAGTCTGATAACAAAAATACCTTTACACCGGGAGGCATACTAACCTGCATGTTGGTAATTTGTGGTTGGGTTTGTCTACAACCTGTTTGAACTAATGAAATGGAAAAAGAGGAGGTCTGAACCCCCTACAGACACTTGTGTAAAGCTTCCGCTACAATCCCTCATTTTAGAACAGGCTTATTATTTTATATGTATCCGGACTCTCTGTAAAAACAATCCACCCCTAGATGAAGTTGTCGTTTTGCTGTAAGACTCGGCATGTAGTTCCATCTGAGGCAGATCTGTAAATGATGGGAGTTGTGGTGATTAGATGAACGGTCTTGTCACTTGAGACCCTAAAAGTGTTTCCCCCCTTGGCCTATAAGTGGCTCTCGGAGGCTCCTTGTGTGTAGTGACCTCTTCTTCAGCTTGTGTAGAGTGTATTTGTCATCTGATTTAACCCTTTTAGTGGCACGCCCAGAATATCTCCAGGGCTTGTTACACTGACCATGCAGTTAAACCCTAGAAGATTTTCGTGGACAGCTCTAGTGCTGAAATGCTGTCCAGGACACGCAGTTATTGTGCCACTGTACATGTTTGCCACTTCGAATTACCCCTGGAAAATCTCCGGGGCTTGCTGCTCTGACATGGTAATAATAAACCTGCCACTGAGGGTGTTAAGGCGTCTGGTTGCAAATTCTGCAGTCTGCAGGTCCAATATGTTTCTGGCCTAGATGAGTCTTCCCATCGATCGCTGCAGATCTCAGGTCTATAGTCAGTCAATTGCTATAATAGAAATAGGAGATTCTTCGTTTTTATGAAACTCAGCGTAATGGAGAGACCCACCACACTGCAAGCAGACCCTCATATTATATGTATGTTGGCTGAACAGATAACTCGGATCCTGAATATTTCCATGGCCTCTAGGAGGAGGTAATCTCTATCCTGGACCGGGGAGTCGCCGGATCTTGTGTATCTGCAGTTTTCCACAGTGTTTGATATTGAGCTGCATAACAGGTTAGTCTATAAGATAAGATGCTTGGTCTGGGGAGAATGTGTGTAAGGGGGCAAGTAACTGGTCAGTGATAGAATGCAGAGGGTGGTTATAAATGGTCCATACTCTGATTGGGTTACCATTACTAGTGGGGTACCACAGAGGGCAGTACTAGAGGGGTCACTGTTACGAGTGGGATACTGCAGGGGGCAGTATTGGAGGGGTTACTAATGGGATACCACAGGTGTCAGTATATGAGTGTTGACCATTAGTATTGGTATTGGTTCAGAAGAATAAGTGCAACCGCAGCACACGCCAGAGTTATAAAAAGATGATACTCCGGTTTCCACAAAGAAAATATCTGTTGCAGAGGTAACAAGGAGAAATGTGCAAGAGCCCAGTATGGTCCGGATCCAAGACCAAAATCAGCTGAGGACATAAAGTGACCCGGCACCAACGGATGGCTTTTTTTGCAAAATTTAGAAATAACTTTTATTCCTGTTTTGCTTTTATGGAGGAATAAAACTTATTTCTTAATTTTGCAAAAAAAGCCATCAGTTGCTGCCGGGTCACTTTATGTCTTCACCATTAGTATTGGAGTACACAGGGCAGTATTAGATGGGTCAGCGTTACTAGTGCGATAGTGCTGGGGCAGTACTAGAAAAGGTCACCATTGCTAGTGGGGTACCACAGGTGCCAGTATTGGAGGGATCCCCATTACTAGTAGGGTGCACAGGGCAGTATTGGACGTGTCACTGTTACTAGTGGGGTACCACATGGGGGCAGTATTAGAAGTGTCACCATTACTAGTGGGTTATGCAGGGCAGTATTGGACGGGTCACTTACTAGTGGGGTACCACAGCTGTCAGTATTGAAGGGGTCACCGTTACTATTGGGGAACCACAGTGGGCAATATTTAAGGGTTTACTAGTGGCAAGCCCACAGGGGCACTATTGGAGGGGTTACTAGTGGGGAACCACAGTGGGCAGTATGTAAGGGTTTACTAGTAGGGAACCCACAGGGGCACTATTGGAGGGGTTACTAGTGGGGAACCACAGTGGGCAGTATGTAAGGGTTTACTAGTGGGGAACCCACAGGGGCACTATTGGAGGGGTTACTAGTGGGGAACCACAGTGGGCAGTATGTAAGGGTTTACTAGTGGGGAACCCACAGGGGCACTATTGGAGGGGTTACTAGTGGGGAACCACAGTGGGCAGTATGTAAGGGTTTACTAGTGGGAAACCCACAGGGGCACTATTGGAGGGGTTACTAGTGGGGTACCACAGGGGCACTATTGGAGGGGTTACTAGTGGGGTACTGCAGGAGGCGGTTTTGCGTCCTATTTTTATTAATATATTTATTAATGACCTGGTAGAAGGATTGTGCAGTAAAATATCAATATTCGCAGATGATACAAAACTATGTAAAGTAATGAACACCAGAGAGGGCTGTATATGGGCTCATATAAATATGTATATAAGTACATATACATTTGTACACTGTTGCAAATGGATCTGGATAAATTGGGGACAGAAAAGTTGTAAATGAGGTTTCACACTGATAAATGTGAGGTTCTGCCGATGGGCAGGAAATACATGTCACCATTACAAACTGAGGCCTTAGTCAGACGGGCGTTTTTTCGCGCGATTTGCGGATCGCATGACGGATGCGCATCCGCAAATCACGTGACCGGTGCGCGCAAGTCGGCCGCAAATCGCCCGAAAATCTGCTCCTAGCCGCGTTTCATTAGAAACGGGCCGGAGCTGTCCAGCGCATTGCATTCAATGGAGACGGCAATAGAGCCGGCTCCATTTAAAGCAATGCGCTGCGGGCGAGCCCGGGATGAATTGTCGGGAAGGGCTTAAATATATAAGCCCTTCCCTGCAATTCATCCTAAAATGTGTAAAAATAAAAAATATATATGTGCTCACCTTCTCCCGGCAGCCGGAGCTCCGCGCGGCCGTCCTGCAGTGGGTGTGAAGGGGGTGTGAGTCAGACCTGCCCCCTGATTGGCTCAGCGCTGAGCCAATCAGAGGCATGTCTCACTCACACCCATTCATGAATTGATGTGAGTCAGACCTGCCCCTGATTGGCTCAGCGCTGAGAGGCAGCAAGTCACTCACCCATTCATGAATTCATGAATGGGTGTGTGAGTGAATCCTGCCTCTGATTGGTCAGGGCTGTGACCAATCAGAGGCAGATCATTCAGCAGGTGGGGATTTTAAAGCCCCGTTGGCTGAATAGTGCCGAGAAGCAGTTCAGGAGAACTGACAGCGGCCGCGGCTGGACTCCGGCTGCAGCGGAAAGGTGAGTATACAATTTTTTTTTATTTTAACACATTTCTGGATGAATTGCAGGGAAGGGCTTATATATTTAAGCCCTTCCCGACAATTCACCCCGCGCACGCCGGCAGCCCATTGCTTTCAATGGAGCGGCTGTATTGCCGCTCCATTGAATTCAATGGGCAAACATCGTTCTTCTCTGTCACAGCTGTTACAGCTGTGGCAGAGAAGAATGATTTGTCTTCTATATGTTCTCAATGGGGTCGGCGCTGCTGCCGCCGGCCCCATTGAGCGCATATACAGAAGAGAACAGGAATCGCAGATCGCAGATAGGTGCGATCTGCGATTTTTTTGTTCTATAATTTATCGGACGAGCGCATAAAAAGCGCTCATGTGTCCGATACCATTGCAAAGCAATGGTTTTATAAAATCGCCGGACGCATGCGCATGCGCAAATCGCGGCTAAAAACGCCCGTCTGACTAAGGCCTAAATGGGAAACCACTGGGGAACACTGAGATGGAGAAGAACTTGGGGGTTTTAGTTAACTGGAGCAACCAGTGTCAGGCAGCTGCTGCCAAGGTAAATAGGATCATCGGGTGCATCAGAAGAGGTCTAGGGCCACATGACAAGAACATTGTTCTTCCTCTTTACAAGTCACTGGTCCGACCACACATGGAGTATTGTGGACAGTTTTGGCCACCGGTACTTAAGAAGGACATATCAGAGCTTGAGCGGGTACAAAGGCGGCAACTAACTTAATAAATGGAATGGGTGACTACAATACCCAGAGAGGGTATGAACATTGGGATTATTTAGTCAAGAAAAAAACATTTGAGGGGCGACCTAATAACTATGTATAGATATATCAGGGGATAGTAATCATTTATTTATACCCAGGACTGTAATAGGGGGTATTGATGAATTGTCCCCGTTGTGTCCAGACTGATAGGGCGTGTTGGGACCAGTGGATGTGTGAGGGCACAGAAGGTGACCGGGCTCAGGACGCCCCCTGCAGACCACCAGTAGAGAGGAGCGTCTGACCAGACTGTTAGGAGGTGTTGGGACCAGTGGATGTGTGAGGGCACAGAAGGTGACTGGGCTCAGGATGCCCCCTACAGACCACCAGTAGAGAGGAGCGTCTGACCAGACTGTTAGGAGGTGTTGGGACCAGTGGATGGGGGCACACAAGGTGACTGGGCACAGGACGCCCCCTACAGACCACCAGTAGAGAGAAGCGTCTGACCAGACTGTTAGGAGGTGTTGGGACCAGTGGATGTGTGAGGGGACACAAGGTGACCGGGCTCAGGACGCCCCCTACAGACCACCAGTAGAGAGGAGCTTCTGATCGTCCAACAAGCACCAGCAGCTCCAACTGTTTCATTGTCCGCCATCCAGAGACAGGTGGCTAAACAACATTTGGTCTAGCGGCCCCAATTATATGTACAGCCTTTGACACTCACCGACGACTCTGTTTGCAGTGGTGTCATGAATGATGAAACTGGACGCTACGGAGGGGAATTGGGTTGTCTTCAGCGATGAATCCAGGTTTAGTTTGGGCGCTGACGATGGACGTGTTTGTGTCTGGAGACCTCGGGGTGAGCTCCTCAATCCTTCCTTTGCTGTAGAGCGGCACACTGCCCCCTGCTGGTGTGATGGT
This sequence comes from Eleutherodactylus coqui, assembly GCF_035609145.1. NCBI lineage: Eukaryota > Metazoa > Chordata > Amphibia > Anura > Eleutherodactylidae > Eleutherodactylus > Eleutherodactylus coqui. The sequence goes on from NC_089844.1 coordinate 18,717,746, forward strand.
CTGGGGGGGGGGGGGCATCGCATACGACAGTCAGTCACCCCTAGTAGTGGGACGAGGGACAATGACAGCTCAGCGATATGTTCAGGACATCCTGCAGCCACATGTGTTCCTCTCATGGCGGCTTCCAGCAGGATAATGCTCGGCCGCGCACACATGGGGGTCCCAGGAAGCCCCCACAACATTGTCACACCATGACTGCCCGGCCACCAGATTTATCACCAGTAGAACATGTATGGGAAATCTGGGATGCTGTCGACAGCCTACGAGTTTGCACAATTTAGAGGCTCGGTTTAAGCAAATTTGCTGCAGAATATCATACAGAACCTGTATGCCTCCATGCCCGCCTGTATCACATCTTGTATCCAAGTTAGAGGCGGTACAACAGGGTACCAGAGCCTCCATGCCCACCTGTATCACATCTTGTATTCAATTTAGAGGCGGTACAACAGGGTACTAGAGCCTCCATGCCCACCCGTATCACATCTTGTATCCAAGCTAGAGGCGGTACAACAGGGTACTAGAGCCTCCATGCCTGCCTGTATCACATCTTGTATCCAAGTTAGAGGCGGTACAACAGGGTACCAGAGCCTCCATGCCCACCTGTATCACATCTTGTATTCAATTTAGAGGCGGTACAACAGGGTACTAGAGCCTCCATGCCTGCCTGTATCACATCTTGTATCCAAGCTATAGAAGGTCCAATAGTGGAATTGGAGTCTCCATGCCAGCCTGTATCACATCTTGTATCCAAGTTAGAGGCGGTACCACAGGGTACTAGAGCCTCCATGCCCACCCGTATCACATCTTGTATCCAAGCTAGAGGCAGTACAACAGGGTACTAGAGCCTCTATGCCCGCCTGTATCACATCATGTATCCAAGCTAGAGGCGGTACAACAGGGTACTAGAGCCTCCATGCCTGCCCGTATCACATCTTGTATCCAAGCTAGAGGCGGTACAACAGGGTACTAGAGCCTCCATGCCCGCCTGTATCACATCTTGTATCCAAGCTAGAGGCAGTACAACAGGGTACTAGAGCCTCCATGCCCCCCGTATCACATCTTGTATCCAAGCTAGTGGTGGTACAACAGGGCACTAGAGCCTCCATGCCCCCCGTATCAAATCTTGTATACACGCTAGAGGCGATACAACGGGGTACTAGAGCCTCCATGCCTGCCTGTATCACATCTTGTATCCAAGCTAGAGGCGGTACAACAGGGTACTAGAGCCTCCATGCCCAGCCGTAACAAATCTTGTATACACACTAGAGGCGATACAACAGGGTACTAGAGCCGCCATGCCCACCCGTATCACATCTTGTATACACGCTAGAGGCGATACAACAGGGTACTAGAGCTACCATCCCCATCCACATCACATCCTGTATCCAAGTCAGGGAGTCTACAGCGTACTGCTTGCAAGTTTATATACCCTGCAGTTTCCCTACCACACATGCACTCGACAATCCCATAGATGTCCATTCACAGTTGAGGCGAGATTTGAACCCCCAAACCCAGCATTATGCTGACCACTATGCTCTTAGCACCCCCACACTAGAGCCTCCATGCCCGCGTGTATCATATCTTGTATCCAAGCTAGAGGCGGTACAACAGGGTACTAGAGCCTCCATGCTCACCCGTATCACATCTTGTATCCAAGCTAGAGGCGGTACAACAGGGTACTAGAGCCTCCATGCCACCTGTATCACATCTTGTATCCAAGCTAGAGGCGGTACAACAGGGTACTAGAGCCTCCATGCCCCCCGTATCACATCTTGTATCCAAGCTAGAGGCGGTACAACAGGGTACTAGAGCCTCCATGCCCCCCGTATCACATCTTGTATCCAAGCTAGAGGCGGTACAACAGGGTACTAGAGCCTCCATACCCCCGTATCACATCTTGTATCCAAGCTAGAGGCAGTACAACAGGGTACTAGAGCCTCCATGCCAGCCCGTATCACATCTTGTATCCAAGCTAGAGGCGGTACAACAGGGCACTAGAGCCTCCATGCCAGCGCGTATCACATCTTGTATCCAAGCTAGAGGCAGTACAACAGGGTACTAGAGCCTCCATGCCCCCCGTATCACATCTTGTATCCAAGCTAGAGGCAGTACAACAGGGTACTAGAGCCTCCATGCCAGCCCGTATCACATCTTGTATCCAAGCTAGAGGCGGTACAACAGGGTACTAGAGCCTCCATGCCCCCCGTATCACATCTTGTATCTAAGCTAGAGGCAGTACAACAGGGTACTAGAGCCTCCATGCCCACCTGTATCACATCTTGTATCCAAGCTAGAGGCGGTACAACAGGGTACTAGAGCCTCCATGCCTGCCTGTATCACATCTTGTATCCAAGCTAGAGGTGGTACAAAAGGGTACTAGAGCCTCCATGCCCCCCGTATCACATCTTGTATCCAAGCTAGAGGCAGTACAACAGGGTACTAGAGCCTCCATGCCCCCCGTATCACATCTTGTATCCAAGCTAGAGGCGGTACAACAGGGTACTAGAGCCTCCATGCTCACCCGTATCACATCTTGTATCCAAGCTAGAGGCGGTACAACAGGGTACTAGAGCCTCCATGCCACCTTTATCACATCTTGTATCCAAGCTAGAGGCGGTACAACAGGGTACTAGAGCCTCTATGCCACCCGTATCACATCGTGTATCCAAGCTAGAGGCGGTACAACAGGGTACTAGAGCCTCCATGCCCACCTGTATCACATCTTGTATCCAAGCTAGAGGCGGTACAACAGGATACTAGAGCCTCCATGCCCACCTGTATCACATCTTGTATCCAAGCTAGAGGCAGTACAACAGGGTACTAGAGCATCCATGCCCCCGTATCACATCTTGTATACAAGCTAGAGGTGGTACAACAGGGCACTAGAGCCTCCATGCCAGCGCGTATCACATCTTGTATCCAAGCTAGAGGCAGTACAACAGGGTACTAGAGCCTCCATGCCCCCCGTATCACACCTTGTATCCAAGCTAGAGGCAGTACAACAGGGTACTAGAGCCTCCATGCCAGCCCGTATCACATCTTGTATCCAAGCTAGAGGCGGTACAACAGGGTACTAGAGCCTCCATGCCCCCCGTATCACATGTTGTATCTAAGCTAGAGGCAGTACAACAGGGTACTAGAGCCTCCATGCCCACCTGTATCACATCTTGTATCCAAGCTAGAGGTGGTACAACAGGGTACTAGAGCCTCCATGCCCCCCGTATCACATGTTGTATCTAAGCTAGAGGCGGTACAACAGGGTACTAGAGCCTCCATGCCTGCCCGTATCACATCTTGTATCCAAGCTAGAGGCGGTACAACAGGGTACTAGAGCCTCCATGCCTGCCCGTATCACATCTTGTATCCAAGCTAGAGGCGGTACAACAGGGTACTAGAACCTCCATCCTTCCCCGTATTACATCTTTTAAAACAAATATTTTATTAATTTTCACAGTGGAAATAAAGTCCATTATAAACAAGCATAGAGATTCCGATCCCTACAGATGGGCAGATCTGTCCACAAGATGGATAAACATGAGATGAATATTTCCATTATAACTATGTACCTAAAGGTGGGTCTATCATGTACCCAGTTGTGTCCAAGACACGAAAAATGTCTTGTTAGGGTTTTCATATTTATTCAGATCTCATAGATGCATAACCACTTATAGGGGAGCCATAATGGCTATTTCCTATCAGTTGTGGCCATAAAGCTGATGAGAAATCACCATGCAAGAGTGTAACTCCTGTGGGAAACAGTTACATCTTATATCAAAGGTGGAGGCGTCCCAACAGGGCACTAGAGATTCCATGCCAGCCCGTATCACATCTTGTATCCAAGCTAGAGGTGGTACAACAGGGTACTAGAGCCTCCATGCCCACCTGTATCACATCTTGTATCCAAGCTAGAGGCGGTACAACAGGATACTAGAGCCTCCATGCCTGCCCGTATCACATCTTGTATCCAAGCTAGAGGCAGTACAACAGGGTACTAGAGCCTCCATGCCTGCCTGTATCACATCTTGTATGCTAGCTAGAGGCAGTACAACAGGGTACTAGAGCATCCATGCCTGCCTGTATCATATCTTGTATCCACGCTAGTCACCGGCCGATGATTATAGATCTAAGTGGGTTCCTAGGGGCCTAGGGTCTCATTTTAGAACATTATTTGTACGGGGCGCAGCCTTTTGGTCTCTGTATTAAATTAAGGCCTCATTTAACATCCTTTTACTCTAATTAAAGAGGACACAAAAATAATTGAAAACCATCAATAGTGAAATCACGACGACAGAACAAAGTTTATGTAGACCCTGCAGGTTCCCTACCTCACATGCACTCTGTGGACAATCCCATAGACGTCCATTCAACTTAACAGTTTGTATATAGAAGACAAGAGAAAATCATTCCAGGCCATATACATTGTGCAGATGTTGGCAAAGTGTGATCTGTGCCATGACCCCAGCGCTGCACGGCCCACCAAGCTGTTAGCCACCAAAAATGTAGGTGGGTATGGGTGACACTGACCCTCGCCTAGGTCGGCTCATCAGGCCTCACAACTCCACTACCGCACCCACTTGCCGTTGTGACGGTCGACCCATAGATCCACCCAATCACAACTGTAGGCCTGAGCACTATTTATATGCCTCCAACCGCAGAGTCTTTGTCCTTAGGGAGACGCACGCATTTTACTTATCACAAGAAAATGGAAAATTCCTGCCAAAATATTAGCTCTGCGTGCTGAAAACCCTGAAAGAGCCAACTGAGATGAACCTTCAGGAGATTTCCGTTGGAAAAATAGTTGCTTTGCCACCGGCCTATCTGTCTATTCCACCAGCTCATTTGCATACGTCACTGAGCAAGCGCTGTGATTGGCTGACACTGTAGCTTTATTGTTAGTGTAGCACCACCCACAAGGAGCTTTATTATGGGCATCTTGATGCAGCCATAGGTGGATTCCTCTCCCCTGATGTGTCTCCTTCTCAGTGATGTGGCCGCAGCCTATGATGGCGCCCTGACTAGAGGTAGAACAGAGACTCTGAAGTCGTACACTGATGAATATGCTGCATCTATGTGATCGGATTGTCCATGACAGAACACTCCATACCCACCTGTTACCTCCCGCCGTTCGCTCCAGTCTCTCTACACGCCATATCAGCATTGGTTGCATCGGTGGGTCCAGTACGAACATCACATGACCACCGCATCCTGCGATGGTCTGCAGCGGTCACATGCCGTACATATCAGCCTCATCTCTGCAGCCACTGCTAGGCTGTAGAAGTCACGGGGAGATGCAACAAGCTATGACACTGCAAAAAGCAAACACACGTGGCGCCTCCTAGTGCAGAAACCTCGGTAATGAAAATGGGAACGGCGTTAATAGGAATACTGCTCACCTGGGGGAGTCGTGGAGCTCGGGCAGAACTCTGGCAGACATGTCTGCTTCTATCACGTAGGAGGACGTCACAAAAACAACTACGGAACGAAAAGTGGCGGACATTCTGGCGCTGCTGGCGTGAGATCCACTAATAGCGGGATGAGAGAAGAGATAACCATACTAGTAAAGACAGAAGACCCCAAGGTAAATATATATATACTGTATATGCAGGTTAGACTGATCATCGTATCCAGTAGGCCTTAACCACGTCATGATTAGAGGTTTCCCAAAATTGTACCTTAAAAAAAATATATATAAATTCTGCAAAAAACAAATTCCCAGGATTTTTGAAACACAAAGATGAAAATTTTCTCTGCTAAGTAACAATCTTGGCCTCATTGTTAACCCCTTAGTGACCTTAAGGACCAAGCAATTTTTGTCTTCGCATTGTAAGAGCCATAACTGTGACATAGCCACACGAGAGCTTGTTTTTGGGGGGAGATGAGTTGTGTATATATATATTTTTGTATTCTATCTATTGCTTTATTTTTTTTTGTATTTGTTGGTTTCTTCTGCGGTTAACCCTTGAAGGGTTACAGCTCGATGAGTCTCTTTCTGAGGTCTAATCATCTGTATCCCTAGTTGAAAAAGTTACTCTGTTGAATTTTTTATACTTTTGTTTATTTTTTAATATGGGTTTATAACCTTTTTGTATGGGATTCCTCTTCCAATTGTATATTTCTTTAGATGCAGAATCTCTCTCAGCTCTTTCAAGTTTCTTTTTCTTTACTTGCAATATTGCTTCTTCTATTTTAATAAGATTATCTTTGATTCTTTTATTTATTCTTGCAAATTCCTCTTCTTTTAAGGGTGCATTCCCACGAACGTAGATCGGCTCGGTTTTCACGCCGAGCCGATATACATCAACCTCATCTGCAGGGGGGGAGGATAGAAGAGCCAGGAGCAGGAACTGAGCTCCTGCCCCCTCTCTGCCTCCTCTGCACTATTTGCAATGGGGAGAGGCTGGACGGGGTGGGGCTAATTCTCGCCACTTAGCTCCACCCCATCCCGCCTCCTTTCATTGCAAATAGTGCAGAGGGGCGGAGAGGAGGCAGAGAGGGGGCGGGAGCTCAGTTCCTGCTCCTGGCTCTTCCATCCTCCCCCCCTGCAGATGAGGACGACGTATATCGGCTCGGTGTGAAAACCGAGCTGATATACATTCGTGGGAATGCAGCCTAATGCTGTAACCAGTGTATTTTCTAAGATCTGTATATTATCTCTGATTTCTTTTATTTTCATCTCTTCTGTGTCTACAATTAGTTTCATTAATTGTAATGAACAATCAGTGAGGATACTTTCCCATTTGTTTTTAAAATCCTCAGAATATTCAAAACTTGGAATCTTCTATAAACGTAGACCTCTGGGGACCATGCGCAGCTCTATGGAACGTTTGGGACTGTGCATGTCCCACCAGATTTTAAGTTCTCTTGTTCTCTCATTACTCGTACTACTGGGTGCAGCCTGATTAAATATCTGAGCCAGTTTCACTAGCCGCGCCTCATTCTCTGAATCCATACGGCAAATAGGGGTTTTTAAAGCCCTATCAGGAGGGTCATAGAAATAACTTCTTTTGTGTCTCTATTCAAGGCTTCTTGTGGCGGGCTTATTTGCTTAGTGGGCTTGGTGGGTGATAAGTAAATTACTTTAAATAGAAATGATCTCAGCTCATATGTCCACAGAAGCCCATTCATTAGTAGATCCTGATAAGAAGATACTCCGGTTGGAGCCCACTCCATCAGTGGTTAGATGTATAAATGGCAGAATATTGGGAACGCGGACCGACAATGAGAAATCTTCTTTATTAAATGACATAATCCGGTGCACGGAGTCCGCGTTCAGCTCAGCAGAGCCTTGTTCACCTCGTACAAAACGTCACTACCTGCTCATTTAAATATTAAAATCAATTAAAACCAGCTGATTATTAACCCTTTATAAATTGGTGAAGAATTGCTGTTTTGTTCCCTTTAAAGCAGCAGTATTAATTCACTGTGTAATTAATAGAAATATGCCAGAGAATAGAATATAATACAATTATTGTTAAATGATAAAACCTAGGATAGCATTGGGGCAAATCGCTTGGCTAAACATGGACAAAATCTGGAAAAGTCGGTAGATCGGCATAGCAACTAAACGCAGAATAGTGCAAACCACCGTTTTCCCCAGAGCCATGGATGGATGTGAAAGCTGGACTGCAAGGGAAGCCAATAGAAGGAGGATTGATGCGTTTGAGCTGTGCTGCTGGCGAAAGCTGCTGTGTATACCCCGGATGGCGAGAGTAATAAATATAGGGGGGGGAGAGAATCATATCAGACCCGATATATCACTGGAGGGCGTGTCGGTGAAAAGCTAAGGGTTTTCTTCCAATATGTTACCGATTGTCAAATTAGAGTATCAAGCCGGCTTGGAGAAAAAATCAATGTGACACAGTAACAGGCTGTATGCTAGAAATTTCTGATTTATTGCAGAACCTTCAGTCCTATATACCATTTCAAAGAAATAAAGGCGTATTCTTGACCATCTGGAATTTCCCACATATTCTTAGACTCTACAATAACAGTAGGTGAAACTGTCTGTCCTTGAGTTCCACAGGAACCAGCGTCCAGCACAAGACACCATTAATATTTTTAGCTTTTATGCTGAATCCTCATGTGAATGTTAGTTAAAATCATGTTATTATTGTCCATTAACTGTGTATATGAAGAGACAAGATGGAGGTACTTTGGTTCTTATAATCCCTCACAGGGCAGGATGACTGGACTCAGACTCATGGATTTTGATCTTATAATGCAAGCAGAGTCGCTAGAAAAATGTATAATGCTTGGACAGATCAGCGGCAAAAGACCCGACGCCAAAGAACATGATGGCCAATACTGTCAGAGCTGATACTGGCCTGGATATCACACAACTGAAAGAAGCAGTGCAAAACTAAACAACAAGAAGGGAGCTCGCCTTCAGGGTCGCCGAGAGCCGTGAACGACTAAATGGCTAACAACAACAATAATATCAGTTCTGGTCACTAGGTGTCGCTATATTTCCGTTTCTTTGCATAGATGGACAATGTAACAATTCTGTATCAGTTCCATCGGTGATATACTCCGTATCAGCCAGATGGAGGAGGAACTAAACTCACATACTGGATACAAGTCTTGTGGAAGCTAAATAAAATAGCCCTCTACCACATAAAATACTTAAACTGATGAAGGAGAAGTAAAAGATAATAAATATATATTTCATAAAAAAGCAACAGCAAGGACAATTTTTTGACCGCTAGACATCTTTACGCAGAGAAGAGATTTCACCCATTACCAGAGTCTGAGAGGGGCACATTATTAGGATGTGAGAAGTTGGAGGGTCGTATCGATGAATTGTCCCCCACCGGCCGTTCTGACCAGACTGTTAGGAGGTGTTGGGACCAGTGGGTGTGTGAGGGCACACAAGGTGACTGGGCTCAGGACCCCCTACTGACCACCAGTAGAGAGGAGCATCTGACCAGACTGTTAGGAGGTGTTGAGACCAGTGGATAGGGGCACACAAGGTGACCGGGCTCAGGACCCCCTTGTAAGGAGAATTTATGTGTTTATCAAAGAGAAGATGATCCCAGATCTCATGCAGAAGTCTGGGCCCAGGAGAAATACAAATCACACCAGCCTGTGCGGTATCAGATGATTTCTAATTTATTCTAAGGTGTTCGAAGCTTATGTACCATAAATGACATCACAGCAAAAGTACATACCTCCAAGATTAATAAGAATACATGATAGGCTAAAACAAAAATTATTAACATAAGTTACACCTTTTGAGGTGTTACTATAACATACAATGAGACCGTTATGTATTCAGTGCAAAGGAATGCAAGGGAGGCAGTCTGGAGATTCTTATCTTGTCTGTCTACCTCATAATGGTATAGAAAAGGTTTCGTTTAACCCCTTCACTACTTATACTAACAGCAGGCTATATCTTTATAGTCTACAATCCAATAAAAGAACAATTAACTGATACATTGATCTACAATTTTCTTAACACCCCTACAGACCACCAGTAGAGAGGAGCGTCTGACCAGACTGTGAGGAGGTGTTGGGACCAGTGGATGAAGACACACAAGGTGACCGGGCTCAGGACCCTCCAACAGACCACTAGTAGAGAAGAGCATCTGACCAGACTGTTAGGAGGTGTAGGGACTAGTGGATGTGTGAGAGCACACAAGGTGACCGGGCTCAGGACCCCCTACAGACCACCAGGAGAGAGGACCGTCTGACCAGACTGTTAGGAGGTGTTGGGAGCAGTGGATGGGGGCACACAAGGTGACCGGGCTCAGGACCACCCTACAGACCACCAGTAGAGAGGAGCATCTGATCGTCCAACAAGCAACAGCAGCTCCAACTGTTCTGTTGTCCGCCATCCATAGACAGAGGGCGCCATTGTTACACCCCTATGTCTGTCAGAATCATTTCCAGGTACTTGGCTGAAGGACATTTGGTTTCATGGTGTCCATTACATGCCCGGCCTTTGACACCCACCGTCGCCTCCGTCTGCAGGGATGTCATGAACGACAAAACTGGACACTAAGGAGTAGAACTGAGTTGTCTACAGAATGACCTTCAGCATCAGGACCGGAGGAGTAGGAGGAGCGCTGTCAGAGCGCCACAGTATATACGGCTGAAGGCCAATTAGGGACTGAGGCCTCATGGAATCTGAGTGGCCTGGAATTTAGCAGCGGCCTGACAAGTGATGTGACAGGGAGAACTCATGGGATGCAGGACAAACCACAGCCACAGTTATCTGTAGGCCCTGGCCTGGTACCGTACTCATTCACTTTCAGTCTCTACCGGTCTACACTCACATGCAGAGAAAACATGCTGAAGAACTTCTGGGGATGTAGAATCCCACAAACACTAGACCATCCTTTCAGCCTCCTCCATTCCATGCCTGTGGGTTGAAGGTACCCACAGACAGCTGCCTTGTACTCCTCTCACTAGCACCAAAAAATCTAGAACTCAACTGACTTGCACACACCTTGCAAACATACATCCTGTTCCCTGAAAATAAGACAGTGTCTTATATTAATTTTTGCGTGAAAAGATTTAACTTTTTTTACATGTATAGCTGCTGGACACTTTTTAAATTGACTTTTTTAATTAACTGTAGACAGGGCTTAATTTTGGAGGAGGGCTTATATTTCAAGCATCCTCAAAAATCCTGAAAAATCATTTTGTATCCTCAAAAATCCTGGAAAATCATGCTAGGTCTTATTTTCAGGGAAACATGATATATCTCACAAGGTCACATGACAAACAAACAGATACATTTAGGAAAACTCTAAAAGTAAAACCGTTTTTGTTGCCCAGAACAGCCAATCACAGAGCTGCTTTAATTTATCAAGTACAGAACACAAAATGAAAGCTGCGTTATGATTGGTTGCTAGGGGCAACAAAGACAGTTTTACTTTTAAGCAGTTTCATAAATGTCCCCCATAAAGAGGGAAGATACAAATGGTGGACGCAACTCCTACAGAGCCGGAGCTCCTTAGCCGGTCATGTGTGATACTGGCTGCTGAACTGCTGTATCCAAGCCTGTCCTGTGTGATACTGCCTGCTCAGCTGCTGTATCTAAGCCTGTCCTGTGTGATACTGCCTGCTCAGCTGCTGTATCTAAGCCTGTCCTGTGTGATACTGCCTGCTCAGCTGCTGTATCTAAGCCTGTCCTGTGTGATACTGCCTGCTTAGCTGCTGTATCTAAGGCTGCCTGCACACGAACGGATTTGCATTGCGGAATCTGCTGACGGCGCCCACACCGCGGAATCCGAACAGACAGCTATTATTGAAGTCAATGGAGCCATCCGACCGGCGGCCCGTCTGCTGTTGACACTGCTAATTGCTGATTCTGCGTCATCGGCTAGCAACGGCGCGGGAAAGATAAGCATTAGAAGAAAATCTCGCTGCAGCCATCCCCAGACAGAGGAAAGAAGAAAAAGCAGGAACACGCGGACGCCGCTGCTGCCGGTCAGATTCCGCTGCGGGCGCCAACCCAATTGTGTGCCCGACCCATTGATTTCAGCGGTTTCACTTTCACTATCGGGATTCTCGCCTGCTAATTGTACAGGTCCATAAGGTCGGCAGGACTTATCTCCCTCGCTGCGGGCCTGAGTCTGAACGGCCGAAGGAAAAAAAACGCATTCGTGCGCAGCTATGTTTTTTATGCCAATGTATTGGCTTCTTTAAGGGCTCTTTCACATGGACGTAGGCGTTTCTACGTGTGCCCGCCGGCGCCGTAAAAACGTGAACGGGCGCACAAATCTAACATTTGTGCACCCGTTCAGACGGCATGGGCCCGGGGCATATATACGCCAAGGCCGCAATGCTGTTGCCTCCCCTTCGCCGGCTTACCTCCCCTCTCCTTCCCTCCCGCTATTTGCAATTAAAGTGGGCATGGCGGGGGCGGGGCTAAGTACCTGCCCCTCCCTGTCCTTGTCTGCAGATCTTAGCTCCGCCCCCTCCCCACCCTTTCCACTAACAGCCTGAGAGGAGGAGAGAGGAGGAGAGAAGGGGGAGGGAGTTTGGCAGTCACATTGCTAAACTCCCTCCCACCTCCCTTCTCTGCCTGCTGTCATTGGCTCCTGTAGGAGTCTATGGCAGCAGCCGACGTATTCTGGGCACAAAGATAGTTCCAGGACTATCTTTGCTGCCCGGCGTAAAAGCGCCCGGCGCTATACTTGCCGTCCGGGCACTTTTACGCCTCGGGAATACGCCTGTGTGATCTGATGCATTGGAATCCAATGCATCAGATGGTAGCGTATATCGGACGGCCGTGAAAACGGCGGCTAATATACGCTAATGTGAATAAAAACCCTATATGTGATATTACCAGATTGTGCGCCCCCCTTAGATGGACGCTGCGCACCACGGTTTATAAACATTTTTAACAATTTTGAGTTCTAATAAAATGTTATTTTTTATGCTCCTGTGCCTTGTGTGTTGGACGAGCTAGTAACACATATGAGAGGCTTAGATACACCAAATGATGAGCTAGTAACGCATATGAGAGGCTTAGATACACCAAATGATGAGCTAGTAACGCATATGAGAGGCTTAGATACACCAGATTATTAGTATCACACATGATAGTCTTAGATACACCAGATTATTAGTATCACACATGAGACGTAGATACACCAGATTATTAGTATCACATATGATAGTCTTAGATACACCAGATTATTAGTATCACACACGATAGTCTTAGATACACCAGATTATAAGCTAGTATCACACACGATAGTCTTAGATACACCACATTATTAGTATCACACATGAGAAGCTTAGATACACCACATTATTAGTATCACACACGATAGTCTTAGATACACCATATTATGAGCTAGTATCACCCATGATAGTCTTAGATACACCACATTATTAGTATCACACACGAGAGGTAGATACAGCTCTCAGCAACACACTATCCCTGCATGCTCCTCTCTTGTCTGCGTCGGGGAGGGAGGCGGGGAGCAGGACGGAGCCGATCACTACCGCAGCACGGGGAATCCCAGCTCAGTGCCTCCGGAGATCACCGGGACCCCCGAACATCCCAGAGATCATCTGGACCCCCGACTCATCCCAGAGATCACCGGGACCCCCGAACATCCCAAAGATCACCGGGACCCCCGACTCACCCCAAAGATCATCTGGACCCCCGAGCATCCCAGAGAACACCGGGACCCCCGACTCATCCCAGAGATCACTGGGACCCCCGACTCATCCCAGAGATCACCAGGACCCCCGACTCATCCCAGAGATCACCGGGACCCCCAATCATCCCAAAGATCACCGGGACCCCCAATCATCCCAGAGATCAGCGGGACCCCCGAGCACCGTAGAGATCACCGGGACCCCCGAGCACCGCAGGTACGGGGCCACACACCGGAGCAGCAGATGCAGCAGAGCCGGTCCGTCCTCGCGTCGTGTAGCGGCGGTCAGCCGGTCCGCAGTCTGATGGCCGCCAGCAAGTTCGGCAAGTGCTACATTCAGCTCCGCTCCATCCGTGAGTTTGCAGTCAGTGATCGCGGCGCTCCCCGTCTGCCGGCCGGCGGGATGGGGGGCATTTGTGCCAGATAGTGGAATCATCTCCTTAAGAAAACAACCACTTCTTTTTCCCCCTTTTCAGTTTTTCTCCCCACTTTGTTACATTTCTGGTGTCCGCGGGAACCATATAATGTGTCATCAGATGCTTTGGAGAACTCTTGGGAATTTCTAAATGGGGGAAGTGGGAAAAAAACCACAATTTTCCTTTTTTTTGGCTGGCAGGTTGTTTTTACGTTGCGGTAATAATGGCGTCTCGTTATTCTGCCGGTCGCTGTGATTACAGCCATACCAAATTTATGTTGTCCTTTAAGAAAAAAATGAGCCTTCTCTGCCATCTTCCGAACCCCGTAATCTTTTTGTTTCGCGGTCAGTGACGCTGGCTGGGGTCACTTTTTGAGGGGCGATGTAGTTTTCATTTGTATCATTTTGGGGTACATATGACTTTTTGATTGCTTTTTATTTAGATTTTTCGTGGAGACGGGGCGACCAAAAGAGCGCAGTTCTGCCGTCACACATTTCTTCTGATGATGGTCGCCCTGCCGGATTAATAATGGGATGTTTTGATAAATTGTTCTGTTACGGATGCAGCGATATTCAATTATTTATTTTTTGAGCTAACGACTGGGAGGAGGGGGTTACTTAAACTTTTAATATTTTTTTCCAATTTACTAAAAATTAAAATGTTTTATGCTTCTTATGTTTAGTTTTTTCAGTCCCCATAAGGAAGTTGTAACCTCGTGACCGTTTGACCGCTTATATCCTGCAGCATTTCCGTTTTGCTACATATTTCATTTCTGCGGGCATTCTATTAATGGGAACTTGTTATCACTTTCAAAGTAGTTAACCCCTTAATGACGCCTCCCCCCCCCCTTTTTTGGTTTTTCCTCCCCCCTTTCAAACAATCATAACTCTTATCTTCTCCTCAGCGCCGCTGACTGAGGGTTATATGAGTTGTATTTTTCAGGGGTGATATTTAATGTATCTTATAATGTACTGAAACATTTCTAAGTGGAGTAAAATGGAAGAAAAATGCATTTGCCCCATCTTTGGGGGGAAGTATTGTTTTTATGACGTACAAACTACAGCAAAAGTGACACGATAACTTTATTCTGGGGGTCGATACAATTACCGCGATACAAGTTTTGTATAGTTTTTTTGTGCTACTTTTAAAAAAACAAAACCTTTTCTGCCGCCATAACTTTTTTGTTTTTCTGTCAATATAGTTGTGTGGGGACTCGGTTTTTGCGGGACGTCCTGTAGTTTCTAATGAAACCATTTTAGAGATCATGTGACTCTCTGATTGCTTTTTATTAAGTTTTTCTTGGAGAGGTGGTGACCAAAAAGTGCAATTCTCGTTTTGTTTGTGTTTTTTTTCTGACAAGTTTTCCTGTGTGGAATAAATAGTAGATCGGACTTTAACAGATGTGGTGATAACATTTTTTACAATTTTGTTATTAATCTGGTAAAAGTTTCTTACCATTTATTAAATTTTTTTTCCAGTAATTAATAACACTTTTTTAAACTTCTTTTTACAGTTTTTTTTACTCCCCATAGGGGGAC